>NC_050173.1:28800291-28820291 GCF_008315115.2 Sander lucioperca | reverse complement strand
TACCTTTGTTGCTCAGGGGTCACAGGACCAGACTCAGTGTCTGTTTTACTGCTACTTATATTGTTGTTTTCTGTAGACTCTATGTCACTGTGTGTTGGTTTTGACCAAACTTCCGCCTTTGAAGCAACTGATCCTGAATTCTCGTTTGAATGACTGTAAAAAAAAAAAAAAAAATATATATGACAAAATGTTGAGATGTTCTTAATCTGAGTCTGAGAATCCATTAACATTTCTAAAACTGATCTGTGAAGAATGATGACGCACCCTTTGTTATCTGTTATCGGATTTTTCTGCCTGACCCGCGGCATAGGAGTGGGAAGATCAGGGTTTATTTCAGTACTTAACAGCAGTTCTCCTGTTGTCTCCCGCTTCTTTGCTATAACACAGAACAAAAGATAAAATCACACTTCCAGACTAGTAAAAACAAAATGCTATCATGTTACTGCAGTTTTTTTAACAAATCTCTCCTACTGTTGCACTGGGACTACATTCCAGTGACTGTGGGTATTTCATTTGGCCCAGTCAGAGAGCTGTTTACATTCCTGGTTGAACAGTCAATACCCACTTCCTCTTCCTGTACTCACACTGAGTTTTCTTTTTCAGGGAGACTCTCACTAGGTCGTGTCCAGGCATCGTGGAGAAACGGTTGACCCTTTGATCGTAGAACCAGTCACCTGTCCTTTTCTTTAGATCCCTAGAATTCAATATAAATACTTTTAAAAAGGTCTAAATTGAACAGAATTTACACTCATTTAACAGATTTCAATGGGTTTTTTTAATGGTTACCCATCATGTGAGCTCAATAATATTTTGCAACATATTGTGCACTGCTGTTATGATTTATACATACATTGGTAAAAATAAACAGCTCTGGCTTTTCAGAGATAAATCTATTGCAGTCAACAACACATGCTACGGTTGGTAATTGAGAGGGGCGTTTGCACATTTTGAATATTTGTTGACCAATAACACAAATTTCAATTATTCAGTCAAGTTAATGGAGAGTATAAACAAAACAATGTCTTACAACTCTTTGGCACACACGGTGCACAGCCACGATCCTTTGGAGAGGACTGTTCGGCAGTTGTTGCACACATGGTGATTGCAAATCTTACACTGGCTGGAGAACACTGTCAGTCGACTCAGAGGCTCCTGGCATCTGCCACAACTACGCGGACTGTATCTTCCGCTGCCACGTTTGGCCCCTTTCCTCTTCACATCCAACAACTCTGTCTTCAAACTCCTGACACACAACAACAAGAATGTTAAAGAACAAGATAAGTTGTCCTATGAGAAACTTCTTGAGTGGTCTAGTGTCTATAAGTTATTTTAAATATTGCAACATTTTGTACTTTTCCCTGTATCACACTGGACGACACTTAGATAAATGATATAAACATCATTCATGTTTGGGTTTTACATTACATTAACAGAAGATTTATTGTGGAAGTCAATTTTTAAATAAAAATGGCAAAAATCCACTAGTTCCAGCTTCTGTTCTGATTCCAAATATGAATGTTTGCTGCTTTTCATTGTCTGTTTGATAATAAACTGAGATTTTTAGTCTTTGGATTTTAGACTGTTGGTCAAACAAAAATTGCAATTTGAAGATGTCACTTTGGGCTCTGGGACACTGTTATGGACATTTTGTAGAACAAACAATTTATAGACAAAATAGTTGACAGATAAATTGATGATTACTTTTTTTTTTTATTAATCGTTAATTGCAGTCCTAATAAATATCATGAAATGACAAATGCTTTCAGCAATCAAGGTAGTGCACATTGCAACACAAACATCTGTATATTAAATGGTCCCATGGCATGAAAATTTCAGGTTTTTTAACATTAATATGCGTTCCCCCAGCCTGCCTATGGTCCCCCAGTGGCTAGAAATGGCGATAGCTACAGACACAGAAATGGCACATCCTAAGGAAAGCTCATTGTGGGACTGGCTCTAGTGGCTGTAATTCTGCACCAAGGCTGAATTTTGGGAAAGAGACTTCAGATACAGTATTAGGGGACCACTAAGGTCTATATAAAAGCATCCAAAGAGCAGCATGTCATGGGACCTTTAAGATAAGATATGAGATCTTTGTAGTCCACTACATGGCGTCTAGTGTATCAGCAACTAGGACTGGGTAATGCTTTTTTTTAAACTGGTGCCAAATTATACTTACACACTTAGTAGTATAAGTAGTAAAAACAAAGTATATAGTGAATAATTTTACAAAATACACTTAAAAAACATTCAATACAGGGTAAGTTAGGTTATACTTGAACTGAATGACTTAGCTTGAATTAGTGATACCTTGAATTGAATGGATTGGTACCTTTATCAATGATAAGTGGGGGAAACTAAAGTAAGTAAGTTAACCATGAAGTACTATTAACATGAATTGCTTTCTTCTCACCGCACACGCTGCTCCTCAGCCTGTCTCAGCTCCCCGTCCCGTTGCAGCACCTCCAGTATCAGCTCCCGCTCAGAGTCAGACAGGAAGCCCAGGTTGATCATGTCAGCAGCCTGGGGCATTGTGCCTTGAACCATGAACCCTTAGCGCAGGTTAACTGGCTCAGCTCGGTCGCTGTTGCATCTAGAAGATCTCCTGAAGACAAAACAAAACATCAGGAATAAGCTCTCTACTGTGTTACTGCAAAATGTTTGAGTAAATACTGGCAAAAAACCCTCAGATTTACAAGCAAAAAAAGCACTCTTGACTTTACTACTGGAGAGCCTGTTTTTCTATTATCTTATGAGGAAACCTGAGAGCACTGCAGTAAAAAGAGGAACTTAGTGACTTGATGTCCTGCAATGGTGATGATACAGCTGCCTGTCTGTCTATTTAGTCATTTAAATCACTAAATAAATAAGCAACATTTCTTTCTTCCTGTTGGCCACCATACCGTGAAGCCTTAGTACAGCAACTCTAGTTTTTAAGTACAAGAGTTGTACCCTCTTTTTTGTAGCCTATTTAAAAAGCCTCATGTCCATCAGTCAAAAAGGATTACCCACGAGATCTAAATACTGACCCTTCGGCATGTTTTTCATTTCATGAGAGGACAGGAATTAGTCTACAACTTTAGCATTCCAAAAATGATAAATGACAAAAAGGAACCAGGATGCAGGAGGATTTAAAATCCCACAGAAAGCCTCTGCCCGGGTGAAAGGTTGTTTTGAGTAGGAAAGTGAAAAACAACATGAACTATGTAAGGTTCCCACCCTCTAAGGATACAAGGAACCGGGTGGAGTTCAGTGGCTAAAGTTACCATTTGTTAATCCCAACATCAAGCTTGTCAACTGTCATGTAATGTTACCATCTGAAACTTTACCCTCCATTTGTTTTTTGTATCAAAGGAAATTCAAGTGAGGAGGAACGTGTGTGGATAGGCTAACTAGCTAATCAGTGAGAATGCTTCAATTCTAAACTGCATTGAAAACTTGACACTTTTGAATGCCTGGAGCAAACTCTAGTACAGTACAGTAATACCTGCAGGGCAACTTGAAAAGGCAAAGTTTAACATTCAAGGAAATGGCGCATGCGTCTGCATGACAGAGAGTGTACAAACTGGAATAATCCTTTACAAACACTAAGTTTAACCAAAGAGGGAATTCGTTTAAAACAAACATTGGGACGGAGAAGTGTAGTAGCGTGTTTTGTAAAAGTGTAAATGACATTAACAGAATGAATATAATAAACATGAAACTCCAAGACAACAAATCATACAAATATTGTGTCGTGTTTTTGTAGATCACCAGTCTTTGATAAACTATGCCGAAATTCAGATTTCAAGGAGTAGAACTTTGATGAGCTGCTGCGACTCCAACGGTCGAACTTTCACGTAGGCTACATTACATTATCAACTGAGAATAAAATAATGCTAACGTTACTCCATATTATATTCACTTTATGTCTTTATTAAAGTTTGCTTTTATCTGACTGAAGGCGGAAGATTTGGGGAAACGATTCGATTATTTTACTACGTGGTTAAGTCTGAAATCGGCTGATAAATAATACAAAATAGAGCTATGTTAATTAAATAAAATGACACACACCTGTTGTTAAAAGTCGACCACCGCTACACGGCTTGCGTCGCTACGGGCGACAGCGAGATATTCCTGACAGAAAACACAACAAAAACGGTTAAAAGTAGCACGCATACAGCGCATTTAAAATGATTGAATTTACGTGTACCTATAAGCTGCATGGTTTACTCACTGTGCTTGTCGGCTATATCTGCCTTTCCAACTTCTTCTTCTTGCCTCCCGTCTCCAAAAACAGTTGACTTTGTGTGCTAGAGGAGTCCAGACACTACCGGAAGATAAGGAAAGTTTGCAGCAGGCAGGCAGGAGCGCCTCTCCACATTTTCCATGACAGGTACATTTCCTTAGCTCTATTTGCCACAGGAGGGCTGAATGTGGAAAAGTTGACCCATTTAAACAGTCCATTAATTTGCTCTGCTCCCTTTGCCCTCCCAAAACAGTAACGTGAAAAAAAATTGACCGTATCAGATAATAAATGTGAGAAATGCTAACAAAAAAGGCACTACAGATGGTGTGTCTGTGTAGTTCCCTATTATACACTATGCCATTATTTATTGTCAAGGCGCATGCAAAGTGATGGTAGAATACATTGTTAGGCTAATGATTACTCAGCCTAATAAAACCTGCCTGCAAAGGAACAACAGTTTTAGGGTCTCATCCAGACTTCACAACAAATATCTAGTATCCAAGAGGTCAGTATGAGATTTTCTCTCCCAAAAGATTACATTAATAACCTTTTTCATAGGGTCTCTCGTCCCCATTGTAAATATCATCTTATTATAAAATATGATATAGTTTATGGATGAAACATCTGATTGGCTGATGATTATTAGCAGGTTGATTATAGATAATCACTGCTGATTTTAGCCCATCAAATTAAATGTGCACAGATGCCTCCATGTAGGCTATTTATAGACTGAGGATTGGGCAGAGGTGACCCTGGATATTTATGCTGTCTTGTATTTGATATCATTAATATTACAAACTTATATAGGCCATCAGTCACTAAGAAAATCCAACCGTGTCTGTTGAATATGGCTCTATTGGCAAGTAGTGCAAAGACATATTGTGTGCTTTCACCCCCTGCTACCTCAACAGCAAATACAGACGGGTGACAAAGAAAAACATGTCTTCCTGTCAACCTTGAACAAATTACCTTTTTTTCTCGACGTTTTTGATGCCTTTTTTCACAGTTTGTTTTTGCTTTTTCCAACGTTTTAAATTGTAAAATGTTTCTTCTACACATTTTCATTTTTTATTTCTACTTCCCATTTTCTCTGATATAAAACAAAAATTAAAAACGGGTCAATGTGACCCGAAGTCAACACAAGGTTAACTGTCTTAGTAACGAGCCGCCAGATCATCTTCAGTGCTTTCTACTGGAAGGATCAACACCACTCATCCAGTAGACATTCCCTTATTTGGGTCCAAAATCTCCTGTTCAATTGGGGTCAGACCTGCTGACTGGGAAGGTCATATCATATGATTCACATAGTTTCCATGCTCATAAAACCATTCAGTGACACCCAGGTATGAACGCATTTGCATTCTGTTTCTCCACTCATTTATTCAGGTTTTCTTCCTTTAATTTGTCACCTGTCTATGGCTCAGAAGTGAACCTGTCAAGTAGTGTTGAACTAATTAATTAGGGTTGATTAAATTGGCTGCTGCCTTCTGAAGTTCCAAAGATATATTGACAAAGCAGAGTAGTACTGTATATTTATATGATATCAATGTCCTATTCAAATTTCTTGGATTTTTATAGGTTTGAGTGTTTCTGTAATACCAGCACACTGATGCGAGTCATGCCCCAGTCTAAACCTTTCCAACAGATAAGGCTGTGGATTTAGTATGGCTTGGCAGCTTCCAGATGGGATTATATTTGTACAGTATGAGTATGAGGCATAGCCTTTCTAAAAAAACAAAACAGTATTTGTAAACAGTGACCCTGCCCTGGATAAATAAAGGTTTATAAAAAACACTGCAGCTGATTACCATATACCTGACAAATTAAATAATCATATAGACCAACTGGTGTAGTGTTTGGTTGCACTGGAAACATCTGAACTGTGCCTATTTCTTCTCTAGACTGCAGCACATTCAAATGAAGAATGCCATAGGGTCCACATCTGTGTTTATCTCCTCAGCTCAGGATGGTCTGCACTCCAAGTCCAGCACAATATGGTGAACATGAGGTGCATATGACTTCACATGTTCTATGTGCTGGTTGTTTGTTATCCACCGTGTCCCAGTGATGTCTTTTAAAAGAGAAGCAATGCGGTTTGCTGTGTCATCAGCCCAGGCCTGCCACACCTCTCTGTCAGCTTTCTTCCCAGAAACCCTCTGGGTGGCATCATTGATTGCTGGGATGGCTGCAGTGTTCGGTAACACTGAGGTAACGTTCTGGTGAATGTGCAAAATGCCACCAGTTGTTCTCTTCAGCAGTCGACAGGCAACAGGCCAGCCGTCCTCAGAGCTCGGTATGAGACCCAGGTTCACTCGGTCAGCAATGTCACACAGCTGGAGCTAAAAAATAAATTAAATAAAAAGCTCTTTAATACTGTTAACTAAATTATTTCCCGAAAAATGTGTATAACTTATTTAGTTATTCTTGTAATAGAGCTGATTTGATTTTGCACAAAATATCTAGGAGCACATGCTTTTTACATAGAATAGATTGAGGCCATGACTTAGTGATTTCACCTGTGAAATATTTGGAGGAGAGGCAGATTAAAAGATGGCCAATGGGGTTAAAAAAAAAAAGAAACTTGTAAAGTGCAAAATCATACAATACATAACATTGGGATGCCTCTAATGTCTTGTAGAAATGAGCAATTAAAATGTTTCACTGCTTCAATACCACAAATGTTCTTGCAATTACACTGGAAGAGAAAAAAAACTAAGCAAAAAAACAAACAGACTTCACTTGGAATAAGTAAGGTACAAGTTGTTCCTGTCCAACTTTCTAATAGTTAATAGTTATAGCATAAAATAGAAAGTGTCAAATTTCTGAAATCTTGAATAACCCGTGGTTTTATTTTGGGTCGGTCTAGAGTTCAAGTTTCATAACATAAAATCTAATTTTAAAGGGTTGTGAAAAGTGCAAGCTCCTGGCAGAGGTTAGAACTGAGAGATATAGTTGAAATCAGTTTAGTCTAAAAATAACATAGAAAGAAACAAAACGGTTCAATTATATCACACTGAGTTGCAAGGTAATAAGTGTGATGTCAAAAATATAACATTGCATATATAATTGTGTTACCGTTTTGAAATAAAATTAGCTTATCAATTTAAAGGTGCAGTAGGTAAGACTTATAAAACTAACTGTCTAACTGCGTGTCAATCACTGCTCATGCACACGCATTCATTCTCCCTTGTGGGGGGAGGGGCTTAGGAGACCGTTTGGACTTTAGCAGAAAGGGGGGAGGGACTGAGAAGTTGTCTAAGTACTGGATCTTCACAATCCTACCTACAGCACCTTTAAATGAAAAAAAATATGTATTGCAATATCACATTATCATTGTATCATCACAATATATTTCAACTGAAAAATATATAGCATACAGTGATAAACACAGTGAATTTAGAATTCTAAAATGATTTAATTTAAAGACAACATGGAGATGTGAACTAGTACGACCACTAGAGGGCGTACGTCAACACTTTCATCCCTGTGGTGAAGTACAATTAAGACAGAGCTGATACTGTAACTTCACAAAGCAGTATGGGATGCATATGAAAACTCATTACTTGTCGGTTGTCTCCTTGGTGAACAGTGCAGCGGTCAGACACCCCGTTTGCCACAAGGTTTTTCTGTAACGTTTCAACTGCGTCAGGGTTCCACTCACAGGCGTGAAGATGACTGGCCCCCGCATGGACCAGATATGGGAGAGTGAAGTATCCAATACCTGACACAAAATACAGTTGTGATAGTCAATAATTCAAATTGTGTTAAATTACTACTCAAGTGTACAATGGTTGGACACAATTAAAGTAACATACAGTAATGGGACAGTTTTCTGGGCAGGCATTACACCTAAACCTGGACTTAAAGACACAATGCATCCTCAGTATGGATTGTATGATATAGGACATATGTTTTATTGTATCCCTTTTAGTGATGCTTAAGGAAAACATAATTATACAATATTAATATTTCTTAATCAATGTAAAAACATGTCACACATTGACACAGTTCTCCCACCTGCATACAAATCCACCACAGTCTCCCCTCTGCAGTCAAATCCAGCCACCCGCAGCTTCTCTGTTATGTTTCCAGCTGAGAACATGCATTGGGTTATATCAAACTCATACCTGAAACAAAGATGAAGATAGAAGTTCAGACATGTTTTAGTCATTGTCAAAGTTTTTCATTCATGTCCCCAAGACCTTTTTAGTGAGCAAATCAACAGCAAATAAATATCTGATTAGGACTGAGACTTACCTAATCCGATTGTCCACATGTTTGACCCAGCTGTCCTCTCCTAACAGCATGGTCACCACGGGAGACCTAAATCCATCCCTGGATATTTGACTCATCTTTGCCAGCCGCTTTGCCCCCAGTCCTTTGGCCACTGCACTCCATAGCTGTGGACCTACAAAAGTAAAAAGCAATCTATAAATATCCTCATTAATTATTTTGTACACATAGTAATAAAGAAAAGTGTGGGTAAGTTTGAGAACAGTACCCATTTTCTTCCATAATGGCAGAGAGAAGCAGTTGTCTCCAAACAGGAATAGGTCTTCATGTCTCTGGAAGCTGCGAGGGAGATCCCCCCTCAGCTCCTCTGTCCATCTTTCACCATGAGATTCCAACAGCTCCTGGAGGATTTCCTCCAGTTTATTACCACGTGTTCTTCCTCTCTTCTTCGACAGCAGAGGAGACTGTGGTAAAAAAAAGCAACAATAGCACAGACGACAGGAGAAACATAAAAAATACTTTCAAAGTTGCACTAAAGTACTGCCTGCTGCTAATAGTGAAGCTTAGCTTTAATTACCTGACTCCTAACTATTTCACAAGCACCGTCTGAAGCCACCATGGTTCTGAGAGATTGCAGATCAAGTTGTGAAAGACAGGATGGTAAAATGGGCAAGAGGACTGTCCCATCTGAGTCTTTCAGTAAACACAAACTCGGATCAAGAGCCCCTTTGGACTGAAGACATGTCCTGTAAAATAAGACGTTTAACGCGATATAAGATTACAATTATTAAAATTAGTACAGAAAACACATTTAACTTGTTAATCAAACAATCGTTCTGTCCACATCAGTATATCTGATTCCCATGCTTACTGATTGCTTAGCTTAGGCAGCTATTCACTCACTAACGTTAGATGGCAGATTACCTGAACTGCTGTGCATGACACTGCGACACACGAAGGCAAGGCACACTTTCCATTCGTGAGCAAACAAACAAACCCACTGTATTTATGTTTGACGGTTAAAAACAGCAAATCTAATTTATATAAACGAAAATTAGAGATAAACGGTAGGCAAGTATTTTCCCATGAATGTATTAAGAGAACCAGGATGGTGAAGGCATGTTCCGCTCTACTCTGCCTCTGATTGGCTTTCCCTGAATTTTTTACTCTACCCTAACCAATCACACTCCGCTTGCTTATACCTAACCAACCCAACCAACGAAGGTAACGAGTACTAGCCAATCAAAGGGAGAGTAGGGCGGGTCTACACAACGCATGTTTCTAGTCGGATTGTTATCCAGGACGGACGTTTCAAAATACTAAACTTTATTGCAAACACGGCAAAGAAGCCACGGTTTAAGCTTTTCTGCATAAGGTACACAAAAAAATAGGCAGTTAATGATTAGTTACTGTTTTTGAAAGAGTAACGAATGATTAGTTACTGTTTTTCAGAAGGGTAGTTACTCTTTCAAAAAACAGTAACTACCCTTCTGAAAAACAGTAACTAGCTAATCATTCGTTACTCTTTCAAAAACAGTAAACATTAACTACCTATTTTTTTTGTGTACCTTATTGTAAAGTGTTACCCAACTTCTTATTAAAAGATGATGGATACGTCTTTATTTATATTATATGTTTCTTAGAGAACGACAGCTAACGTTATTGTAATTTAACAAGAAGCAATACATCATTAACGTTAGCAGTTTGGACAAGTTGCTCGTCGATATCGATAGATGGAGACAAAACGGCTCGAAACACAGGAGGGTGAGTTAAAGCTGCAGTGGGTAGAATGCAAAAGAACGCCAGAAATTTGAGTGATACCTCTTTCTGCAGCTCTCACTTTCCCCTCTTTATCGCACGGACAACGCATGCGCAGTGACCTGTGATTGGCCAGAGTCTCCCGTCATGGATTACATTTTCTAAAGCCTGAAAACAGAGCCATGAGCTATAGTTTTCTCTCAGACCACTCAAATTACAATATGCTGAAAGATTATTATGGAATTTTCGCCCACTGACGCCACAAATAAAATGCCTACCTAACATGGGCTAGCTATAAATTAATGTTGCACGCCTGTGAGAAAAAGTAATCCTTGGCCATAGCTAGATGTATCAGTTTCATTACTAAATAAAGCCGAAAAAACTGTCTATGTATGAATACTTTAACATGATCATGTAAGGTACAAGAAAAAAGTTTTGAATTATCGTTAGTCTCGAATGGGATAAAATAGAATAAAGTTATAGAGGCACATAAGCCAAAGGAAAATCTCTCATAAGGAAGAACATTTATTTATTTACTTTCAGGATTTGCTACTATTAAAATCTTTACCAGATGACTATGCTGTTCTCTTTTTTTTGTGCCAGTCTAATTCAAGGGTCACTCTAGCAATTTGGTATTGCAGATTTCAAAAAGTAGTAGTAATAATCGATACAACAGAGGCCAATCCTGATTTAGAAAATGCTGGATTAGTGAGATTTGAAATGATTGGTGGTTTCATATTGATAACCCCATTATGCTAGACTAGTAGACTTGTTGATTTTCTATGTGATACTAGATGCAGTTTTGTCTCAGCATTTCCTGTTGTAATTGGTCTTCTTAGAATGAATGAATGAATTAATTATTAATTGACTCGGTACTACACTGTGATTTTTTTTGGAATATGTGTTAGTTTGTATTGTAGAGGTGGTATTGGTATGTATTTCAAATCAAGCCATTTTTGGGGATAAAGCTATTTATCTATCTGCTTTTTAACACATTAGATCAGTCATTCCCTTACACTTTCTGCTTGCAGTGAGATCTAACTACCCCATCCTCCCTGATGTCTTCTTATGTAATGAAAAGTGACACCAGATTTGAAATGAGCTACGAGTCATGAGTACATTTGAGTTTGCAGGTTGGAACATCTGACAGGTTTTGTATTAATAATGTCTTCCTCTGGAGAAGTTGTAAAACAGCAGGGATCCTGACTGATGGAAACCTATTTCATACAGTCCAAGATGGAGGCGTACAGTAGCCTAGTTTTCTACCTCTGGTCCTTACCTTCAGGGCAGACCGAGAGTGAAGGATGTTTGGTTCACTCTCCAGGTCGTTTATGGTTCAGCCCTGCCCTGTGCATCTGATAAAGTGCCATCTTCTTGCTTCCATGTATAGCAACAAGGAGGCTATAATGGCTGTATGACTGAGCTGAACCAATATTGACCATCATAATATCCCTTTTAATGTTTTTACCCAAAGAGACTTAGCAGGGGGCTTTTATACAGCTTGTGTGGTCAGAATGTAATTAATATTACTAGCCACGAACACATAACCACATAGACTTGAAATTATGAACTCATGTAGAGTTTATAGTTAAAACCGTTAACAAAGAAAAAAGGCTAAGGCTGTGATAAGTGTTGACTGCAGTGTGGCTTCTGAACACAAGGGACTTACTGTTTAAGAATATATATCATTAATACAAGATCAATAGTTATAACCTTCTGTTAAGTTATTATGTCAACTTGGAAATATTTATTAACTGGCTACTTTTGACAGACCCCCCACATTTCTATTATAAGGGCTTTGTGTCAATTTTAGGCAAAATTAAGTTGTAACCCAAGACTTTCATGACCTGGGCTTGTTCCAAATGCAACATTTCATAATGTTATCATCATTAATATATAATATATAATAATATATATATGATATGAAAACAAACGTTGAAAATATTTGAGCTAGTAAATATAAATATATATATGAGAGTAGCACATCTTTTGACAGAATTTTGTAGTCATTTATTGATTATAGTCTTCTATTTGTAAATACTGATATCCATACCTGATCAAATGTCTCCTTTAATTTTACTGCACATGTTTTGCTTCTTACAGTATTGACCATGAACACATTACAGCGACCGACATCTGTTCAACAACAAAAGTACTCAGTAAAAATATTCTGCAATTTGCATTCAAATAAAAAAAAATGACACAGATGTGAGGAAAGGAATCTGTGGTGTTTTATTTTCACTTTAATGTTGTATTCACGTTTTCACCTGTAGATGCCATTTGTTTCACACATGAAAACTAGTTTCAAACAATTCAGAAGTAAAATGTCATTTTAGCATGAGTTCACTCACTATGTTTTAGAATCTGAATTAGCTCTTATTTGTTAACATTGTTTATAAGGAATATGAGGAACATTTTGGGGAACTAAAAGGATCTCTGCTGAGATCAATTAATAAACCAGGAGCAGAACTACTCACTCCTCTGTTATGTTTTCAAAATATATTGGTTTAGTTTTAATTTATCCTGACATGGAACAACATACAACATACTTCAAAAATATACAATTCACCACGAGACATTCAAAACAAAGAATACAGTTTAAATAAAGTTCGATATGAAAAACAAGAAATTGATTTACTTGATAAACACAAGATATATGTTATGAATGGCACTAAAAAAAGTGAACATCTCTTATTTCCATAGCGGCTTTAGTGGGAAGTGATTTGCTCTGAGGACCTCTGCAGTGTTTCCCCCTGCTCTCTGGAACCTTTAAACTACACATGGAGCAACACTAATTAATTAATGAATTAATGCAACTGGTGACTACTGCTAATTGTCTTCATGAATACACTCCTTCACAGTCTCCTCCCTTGGGTAATTCTACAGGCGAGCAATACAGCATATTAATGTGATCTAAATAGGACCTTCAGCTGTGTCCTTTGTTCCTTTTTGTTTTACCTGTCCTGCCCCTTTAAGATTAGACATTCAATCTAGGCGTGTTTCCTGCTGCCATTGACTAAAACCGAGAGCTGGCATCCTGCGGGGGGAAAGCATCAAACAGCTTTACACTTTTGCGTCCATACAGGCGGTTATTTCTTATTTCTAAATGTTTTTTTTATTTATTTTTTTTATACCTGAAGGCATACTGATCATATGAACTAATGTCTGTGAACGCCTGTAGGCCTACGATCATTTATGATTGATCGAGATGATATAAATGTGAATCGGTCAAGGTCCGCGCTCCCAATGCAACAGCCACGGCTGGATTTTCAAGCTGCTGGTGGGAAACATCTGCTGCAAGCATTCGGATGAATTTCTAATATTTCTTTTTAATTTAATATTGGCTGGTGAGATGATTGAGATTGTCGGTGTTTGAGCAGCGTGGGAGCCTCACTGTGGGAATGACATGCTGCAGTAAAGACGGGAAACTGGAAATAATGGATTAGAACACAATGGATTGATGTGACTGCGACACTTTAAACGAAAAACAAAAATGCTTTACAATCTTCGCATTGTGCTGAAATCTTTAATATGACTCAGTAAGTCGTTTTTTTAATTTATTTTTTTGCCAGTGGACTGTGTCACATTGACTGAACAGTAGCCTATTTGTAAAACCCATCAGCTTATCATCTGAACCGTTTCACAGTAGATATAACAACTGACATTAACCCAAAGAAGGATTGAGGACCGATCTGAAGAGAGGACACCATGTCGGCGGTGATGATAACCCGAAAGGTGCGAAAATGGGAGAAGCTCCCTGGAAAAAACACTTTCTGTTGCGACGGACGGGTGATGATGGCCCGGCAGAAGGGAGTCTTCTACCTGACCCTATTCCTCATCGTTGGGACCTGCTCTCTCTTCTTTGCTTTCGAGTAAGTCCATTTCCTGTCTCTGCTTCCTAATGAAATGATAAATTCTGATTTGCTCCAGGAAGTGCTCACAAGTCACTTTAAGGCTCATGTGCCTCTTCCCAATCCCCAAATTTCCAGTATTTCTATAGTAGGCTAGCTGACAGTAGGCTATGTTCTACTGAGTAACCTTATCCAACATTGTCCAACTTTAATGCTGCAACAATCTGTCAATTACGCGATAAGTTGATCGCCATAAAATGAATTGGAAGCTATATATATATATATATATATATATATATATATATATATATATATATATATATATATATATATATATTCATCTTTTCCAGTCATTTTTTGAGAAAGGATATCTAAATACTCGACCATAATACTACCTTAATACCATAATACCAATACTAGACCAAAGATTAATTGTTTAATCAAGGGAATGTAGGATTAATCATGTTATTTTCAGGGCTGCAACTAACGATTATTTTTTTTACTATTATTATTTGATCATTTGCTCAATTAATCAACTCATTTTGTCAATGAAATGCCATAAACTATACTTTCCCAGAACACAAGGTGATGCATTGAAATTCCTTACTTATCCAAATATCTTCAGGTTACTTACAGTACTATTGTATATGACAAAGATGGTATATGTAAAATACTCATATTTAAAGGTCCTATGACATGCTGCTTTTTGGATGCTTTTATATAGACCTTAGTGGCCCCCTAATACTGTATCTGAAGTCTCTTTCCCGAAATTCAGCCTTGGTGCAGAATTACAGCCACTAGAGCCAGTCCCACAATGAGCTTTACTTAAGGCGCTGACACATCAAGCCGATAATCGGCCGTTGGACAGTCTGGTGAGGTCAGTGACTTGAGTCTGTTCGGTGTGTTCCGTGCCATCGTCCGTCAGAGGGGCCGTCGGCCTTCATTTTGGCCGATTTGACATGTATAATCGGCGGGGTGGGCACTGCCGGCAGTTGGACTCAAATGACCCATCTGATTGGTAGAGTGCTAACCCGGAAACGGGGAGTGGAATGAGCGTGACTAGAGTCTCTCAAAATTTGACAAATCTTTTAAACTGACCTTTGTCGATCTGAAATGAAGACAGATTCAGCAACTGCCTATTTCTTGCTTAAAATGTTTTCAGAAACACGTTTCGAACCTTTTTAGTACAATATGAGATCGTATTCTGAACAAGCCGCCATGGCAGTCTGTCTTTGAATTTCCGTAAAACCAGACCCATGTGACGCGTTCGTCCAATCAGCTGCCGGTTTTCATTTCTGGGCGACAATACAGATTAGCGCCGCTTGCTGTTATGGAGACGTATTATGTCCCGTCGCTTTGGTGTGTTCCGAGGCACTGTTTTGACCAACTCGAGGAGACTGATCAGTCCAACTGCCTTTTCTGCCGAGGGCCGGCTGTCTGGTCAGTGTGTCTGCAGCTTTAGGATGTGCCATTTCTGTGTCTGTAGCTTTAAAAGCTATTGAGGAGGAGAGAGGGGGGCAAGATGGAGGGTGGGGGTGTGGCCTTGACCAACTGCCATACTTCGCTTGTTTTCAAGCCATGATGTCTCTCTCTCTCTCTCATGGGTGGGCCAAATTCTCTGGGCGGGCAAAGTAGAGAAAGGGGAGGTAACCTTCCTCCTTATGACGTCATAAGGAGGAGATTCCAGATCGGCCCATCTGAGTTTTCATTTTCTCAAAGGCAGAGCAGGATACCCAGAGCTCGGTTTACATCTATCGCCATTTCTAGCCACTGGGGGACGATAGGCAGGCTGAGGGAACGCATATTAATGTTAAAAAACCTCATAAAGTGAAATTTTCATGCCATGGGACCTTTTTAAATAAGCTTGAACCAGCAAATATTTGGTATTTTTGCGTGAAAAAAATCAGAAATAATTCTTAGTTTTTCCAACTCCAATGTTTAGTCTCATCTCAACCATTTCTATCATATATATCTGTCATAAAACCTATATTTGATAGACAATAGTTGTATATGAGTGTTGGACATTTGTAAGTGTCTAAAATGTACTTGAAGGTAATGTGATTCTTTAGATCAGTTCTTTCTTGTCTCAGTCCAGCTGTAAGCTGATCTGTAGCCCCATGTAAGGCCTTCATTTGTAACAAGCAAGAATTTCAGAATCAGAATCAGAATCAGAATCATAAAGGGCTTTATTGCCAAGTACGTTGCACATACGAGGAATTTGTCATGGTGTTGTTGGAGCATGTCACACATACAAATATAAGAAGGATAAAAAGATATAAACAATATAAGTATAAACATATACACACAGTACGTATTAATAACGATAAAATAAATTTAAATAAATAGTAAAATAAGTTAAACGGTAGTGAAAAGGGACGCTACAGCAGAGTAGGTACAGTGGCATGAGGAGCCAGAGGTGGGGTGTGGAGAGAGTCAGGATGGATTCCGAGCCTTGTTTAGAAGGCTAGTGGCGGAGGGGAAAAAACTGTTTATGTGGCGTGAGGTTTTGGTCCTAATGGACCTCATCCTCCTGCCAGAGGGGAGTGGCTCAAAGAGCTTGTGTCCGGGGTGGGAGGGGTCAGCCACAATCTTTCCAGCACGCTTCAGAGTCCTGGTGGCGTATAGGTCCTGGAGCGGCGGCAGATTGCAGCCAATCACCTTCTCAGCTGACCGAATGACACGCTGCAGCCTGCCCTTGTCCTTGGCAGTGGCAGCAGCGTACCAGATGGTGATGGAGGATGTGAGGATGGACTCAATGATGGCTGTGTAAAAGTGCACCATCATTGTCTTTGGCAGGTTGAATTTCTTCAGCTGCCGCAGGAAGTACATCCTCTGTTGTGCTTTCTTGACGAGGGAGCTGATGTTCAGCTCCCACTTGAGGTCCTGGGAGATGGTAGTTCCCAGGAAGCGGAAAGACTCCACAGTGTCAATTGTGGAGCCACAGAGGGTGATGGGGGCAGGTGAGGCTGGGTTCTTTCTGAAGTCCACAACCATCTCCACTGTCTTTAGAGCGTTGAGCTCTAGATTGTTTTGCTTGCACCAGGTCACCAGGTGGTCAGCCTCCCACCTGTAGGCGGACTCGTCTCCATCAGAGATGAGTCCGATGAGGGAGGTGTCGTCCGCAAACTTCAGAAGCTTGACGGACTGGTGACTGGAGGTGCAGCTGTTGGTGTACAGGGAGACACCCTGTACACATTTCTGTTTTGATAAGCTCCCAGATCCACTGTGGATCCACATTGCTCAGGAATTCAGTCCCAGACAGAAAGAAGGTTTATGATTGACCACATACTGAGGTGTTAAATATTTAATAGCCCTAGCTGTCCAGCTTCTCCTCTGGTTTAAGAAAGGAAAGCTGACTTTTTTTCGTTGTCTCAGCAGTTCTGTCTCAAACCACTACTCGCACAAATCCAGTGGACTCATTAGCGCTGTAAACACTGGCTCGGATGCAGCATGTGAACCCAAATCCTGTCAGCTAAAGCTGCACAGAGGATTGTTTTTAAAATGAAGACCATGAGTTTGAATGATGATTGTAAAGCAGCCCTGCTTCTCATTTAAATTGCATTCTGTTTTTGTCCTGCTTGTTTCCTCTTTCGTCTCTCTTTTATTGACAGTTTTTAAACTGACAAATCAGGCACAATGATTTAGCACAAAATCCTGCTGTAACACAGTAACCCTTCTCGACTGTGGGCGTGTATGCAGCTACCAGGCTAAATGGATTTAGAGCATAGCAGACAAGAGAAGTAGCTGCTCTCACATAGTGCCAGGCCCTTCCCATCTCTATCGGCTCTGCACTTTAATGGCCTCCTGCTTTCCTTTTGAGTCTGGACAGAAGGAGCTCTCGGAGCAAAAAGAGAGAGATGATACTTCTCACACCGAACATCCAGAGCCCAGAGGAGGCATTGTGGTGACTAATGGCTGGAGGGTTGTTAGCATGCTATGTTCATATTACAGTTGAACATAATTATCTCTCATGGGGGGGATGGATAATAACACAGAGATTGGACCCAGACAACATGGGGGTAATTTTCCAACTCGCCATTAGACAGCATTTTGATAGTATCTGATTTAAACCTCTGACAGAGTAATAGCCTTCTGCAAAAAGACTCTGAGGTTTAATGCATTCACAAACTGCCCATTTGCAACTACTTTTAATAGAAGCATTACAACTACAAGTCCAGCCTTTCTTAGTATGAATGTTGTAGAGTGGATTCAGCTAGTATTAGTTCTGTAATCTACTGATTCTCATTAGATTCATTGTTGTTGTTGTTGTTTTTTCAATACAGAAAATAATTAAAAATGGCCATTCTGAAAGAATAAATCTGGATAATGGATTGCCATGGAACTTGGTACAGGCATTTACTTTGTGATCCGCTGACTTTTTATCTAGCGCAACCATCAGGTCGAAATTGTTATTGTGCACTACTTTGGTTTATGGTTAAATACCTGCAAACCTAATGACATTTCCATCAGCTGCAGCTGTACATTGTGTTAAGTGCTAATGAGCAAATGTTAGCATGCTGTAGCATGACTGTAGACTCACAGTCTTGTTAGTTGGTTGTTTTGTCAGCGAACAACAGAGTGGATTTTTTCACTCATCTTGTGCCAAAGATGAGTGAAACAATTAATCGGTTATCAAAATATTAAGCAATACATTGAGTTAAAAACTAATTACAGCTACAGCAAATATGATTTATAATCTCGTCACTATTCCAAAACACCACACAGTGGCCATAATTCATCAAAAACTCAATTTGTAAAAGGCTTGGCATTGACTAAAAATGACACTGCATCATTATAATCTAATTTTAAGAAACAAAGCTTTTTGCGTCGGCTAATTCTGGTGTATTTAGCTGTAGTTCATCATTCTGTTTTCACATACTCTGTCGCTGTAGCGTGGGTTTCTTGTTTTTGGAGGATTCGTTCCTCACATGCAGGCTTGAGGTTGAGCTGTGAGCTGCACCGGGGCATTGATGGGAGAACAGAGAGCAGTTTCCTGGCGTGGGCTGGCTCACAGCCAACACCAGCCGAGCAGACATCTCACTTTTATCATCAGCCATCGGCACCCTGTGCAGGGAGACCTCTCTGTGCTTTAATTTGTGCTAAATTGCGGAAACGAGCAGCCGAATACACAAATGGAAAGACCCATTAGGAACAACTAAACAAATTATTCAGTGAAAAGGTGGGACCGGCCTGTTTTTCCCTTTTACAGGCGGAATCAAATTTAGGACCATGTTTCCTTACGCTGTTGGTTTTCTGCCATTTAGTATCCACTGATCTCATTTTAAAATGGGATTTAACATATTTATATTTGACCTATATTCTGTATAAAAGGCTTTAGAAACACTTATATATCCATAAAAGGCTTCCTTACAGTTGGATACTCACTGGTTTGGTTCCCATTTGCATGTTTGTTTAATCTGAAGGTAGTGTGCGTGCGTGCGTGCATGCATGCATATGTGCATGTGGATAACCACCTATGGAGCTTGGATGAAGTAACAAGAAACTGGAACACAAGGACAGTGTGTCATCTGTCTGTCCACCCCAGGACGCTGAGCTACGAGGCCAGAGAAGCATATGTGCATGTAATGAGACTGATCATTTCTCTTTGCCCGTGTGTGTGTGTTTGTACTCTTATCTACATCTTTACATATGCTGCATTCAGTGTGTCCAGCTGACCACCCGTGTCCAGCTGACCACTCCTCTAGTCAGCTTTATAAAATGTGAAGATGTATTGAGAAGTGCAGAGCGAGCGGCTGCAGTCAGATGAGATCTTGTAACCGACCCCTGAGCCTCCTTCAGCATCTAACCCCACCCTGTCTCCCTGTTAGCCAATCAGAAAGCGGATGCTGGCCCTGGCTAAATGAGCAATAACATGATTTATGCCCTATTCAGAGTACATGCACCATTTACAGTAACAGTGATCTACAGGC